>NC_057796.1:197040402-197073271 GCF_018294505.1 Triticum aestivum | reverse complement strand
CAATCGATCGGCTTCAGTTAGCAGCAGTAGCGAAGGAATCGCTCGATCGGGTTCAGTTAGCAGCCATCGATCGATCGCTCGGGTTCAGTAACGCGTAGCCTGCAGTGCAATCGCTCGGGTTCAGTTAGAGCCCAATGCCTTGCTCGGGTTCAGTTAGAGCCAACGCCTCGCACACACGCGCGTACATGTACGAGACAAACGCGCATCGCTCGGCCCCGACCTCCCACCGTAACCGGGAACTCCCCGAAATTTTCCTCCCCCTCGCTTCTACCACGGTTTTTTCCGTCATGGACGGCCCAAAGAATGTCATGCAGCTGCGTCTCCGGCCCGCCCAGGACGAAAAGCCCATTTTCTGTCATGATTTTTTGTCATAGAAGTAGGAGCCCACCACATATATGATGATACCGGGTTTTCTCACAATTATCGTCATAGAAGTGTCATATGTATGACAGAAAAAAAATCGTTCGGCCCAAAATGTCACGGATGTGTCTTTTTTTTGTAGTGATACGGTGAGTTTGAAGAGCT
This sequence comes from Triticum aestivum, assembly GCF_018294505.1. NCBI lineage: Eukaryota > Viridiplantae > Streptophyta > Magnoliopsida > Poales > Poaceae > Triticum > Triticum aestivum. The sequence goes on along the minus strand of NC_057796.1, from coordinate 197,072,746 downwards.
TGTGCCAGCGGTTGTGGCCAGTAACTCGAACACTACATCAAGACACGACTTTGGGGTTGTCTCACTGTCTTCAAGATAGTTTTCCTTAGTTGTTTTATCAGCTTTGTTGGAAACCAACAAGGATGTCTCACTATCCTAAACCTTATCTGCATTACTTCCATTAACACTGCTTAATAAGGTACTCTTCGCTAATATTCTGTCAAGATTCTAAAAGAAGAAACAACAAGACACATAACATGTTTAGCAGCACAACCCACCCGTGGGCGCCCTGGTGGGTTGTACCCACCTCGGTGGCCTCCCACATCGCCTCTTTGCTCTATAAATACCCCAATATTCCAGAAACCCTAGGGGAGTCGACAAAAATCAATTCCAGCCGCCGCAAGTTCCAGAAACCACATATCCAATCTAGACACCATCACGGAGGGGTTCATCATCCTCATTGGTGCCTCTCGAATGATGCGTGAGTAGTTCATTGTAGACTTACGGGTCCGTAGTTAGTAGCGAGATGGCTTCCTCTCTCTCTCTCTTTTGATTTTCAATACAATGGTCTCTTGGAGATTTATTTGATGTAACTCTTTTTGTGGTGTGTTTGTTGGGATCCGATGAACTTTGGGTTTATGATCAGATCTATGTTTTTATCCATGAAAGTTATTTGAGTCTTTTGATCTCTTATATGCATGATTACTTATAGCCTCGTATTTCTTCTTCGAATCTTTGGTTTAGTTAGGCCGACTAGATCGATTTTTCTTGCCATGGGAAGAGGTGCTTTCTGATGGATTCGATCTTACAGTGATTGATTCGAGTGACAGAAGGGGAAAAGACACGTATGTATCGTCGCTATTAAGGATAACAAGATGGGGTCTATTTCTACATAAATAGATCTTGTCTACATCATGTCATCGTTCTTATTGCATTACTCCGTTTCTCCATGAACTTAATACACTAGATGCATGCTGGATAGCGGTTGACGTGTGGAGTAATAGTAGTAGATGCAGGCAGGAGTCGGTTTACTAATGTTGGAAGTGATGCCTATGTAATGATCATTGCCTGGATTTCATCATAATTATTTGAAGTTCTATCAATTGCTTGATACGTCTCCAACGTATCTACAATTTATGAAGTATCCATGCTATTATATTATCTGTTTTGGATGTTTATGGGCTTTACTAAACACTTTTATATTATTTTTGGGACTAACCTATTAACCGGAGGCCCGGCCCAAATTGTTGTTTTCTTGCCTATTTCAGTGTTTCGAAGAAAAGGAATATCAAACGGAGTCCAAACGGAATGAAACCTTCGGGAGAGTTATTTTTGGAACGGAAGCAATCCAGGAGACTTGGTGTAGACGTCAGGGAAGCTTCGAGGAAGCCACGAGGCAGGGAGGCGCGCCCCACCCCCTGGGCGCGCCCCCACCCTCGTGGGCCCCTCGTGGCTCTCCTGACCGACTTCTTTCGCCTATATATATCCATATACCCTAAAAATATCGAGGAACACAATAGATCGGGAGTTCCGCCGCCGCAAGCCTCTGTAGCCACCAAAAACCAATCGGGACCCTGTTCCGGCACCCTGCCGGAGGGGGGATCCCTCACCGGTGGCCATCTACATCATCCCGGCGATCTCCATGACGAGGAGGGAGTAGTTCACCCTCGGGGCTGAGGGTATGTACCAGTGGCTATGTGTTTGATCTCTCTCTCTCTCTCGTGTTCTTGAGGTGGTACGATCTTGATGTATCGCAAGCATTTCTTTTATAGTTGGATCTTATGATGTTTCTCCCCCTCTACTCTCTTGTAATGGATTGAGTTTTCCCTTTGAAGTTATCTTATCGGATTGAGTCTTTAAGGATTTGGGAACACTTGATGTATGTCTTGCATGTGCTTATCTGTGGTGACAATGGGATATTCACGTGATCCACTTGATGTATGTTTTGGTGATCAACTTGCGGGTTTCGTGACCTCGTGAACTTATGCATAAGGGTTGGCACACGTTTTCGTCTTGACTCTCCGGTAGAAACTTTGGGGCACTCTTTGAAGTACTTTGTGTTGGTTTGAATAGATGAATCTGAGATTGTGTGATTCATATCATATAATCATACCCACGGATACTTGAGGTGACATTGGAATATCTAGGTGACATTAGGGTTTTGGTTGATTTGTGTCTTAAGGTGTTATTCTAGTACAAACTCTTGAATAGATCGATCCGAAAGAATAACTTTGAGGTGGTTTCGTACCCTACAATAATCTCTTCGTTTATTCTCCGCTATTAGTGACTTTGGAGTGACTCTTTGTTGCATGTTGAGGGATAGTTATATGATCCAATTATGTTATTATTGTTGAGAGAACTTGCACTAGTGAAAGTATGAACCCTAGGCCTTGTTTCAACGCATTGCCATACCGTTTGTGCTCACTTTTATCATTAGTTACCTTGCTGTTTTTATATTTCCAGATTACAAAAACCTATATCTACCATCCATATTGCACTTGTATCACCATCTCTTCGCCGAACTAGTGCACCTATACAATTTACCATTGTATTGGGTGTGTTGGGGACATAAGAGACTCTTTGTTATTTGGTTGCAGGGTTGTTTGAGAGAGACCATCTTCACCCTACGCCTCCCACGGATTGATAAACCTTAGGTCATCCACTTGAGGGAAATTTGCTACTGTCCAACAAACCTCTGCACTTGGAGGCCCAACAACGTCTACAAGAAGAAGGTTGCGTAGTCGAGATCAAGCTCTTTTCCGGCGCCGTTGCCGGGGAGGTTAGTGCTTGAAGGTATATCTTTAGATCTTGCAATCGGATCTTTTAGTTTCTTGTTTTATCACTAGTTTATTTTATAAAATAAAACTACAAAAAAATGGAATTAAGGGTGCCTCATATGCTTCATCTTTTTAATGTCTTTCATGAAAATTATGGGAAGGAAAACTGTGCTCAAGTGCTAGAAGAAGAATGCATTAGAATGTTTGGCACTAAATATTTGAATGATGAGCATGATTGCAATGTTGTTAGTATGAATTCCTTGAATATCCATGATGCTAATGATATGCAAAGCCACAAGCTTGGGGAAGCTATGTTTGATGAAGATGATATTTTTTGTCCCCCAAGTTTTGATGAGCAAATTTATTATGATGAAAGCATGCCTCCTATTTATGATGATTATATTGATGAAAGTGGATTTGGAGAGGTCATCACTTTATTTAGTGATGAATCCACTATTTCGGAAGGGGTTCCAATTGATTATGATAAAAAGTTGCTATTTATGATGATTATTGTGATGACATGTATGCTATTAAGAATAATGATAACCATGAAACTTGTCATCATGATTTAAGTTTTCAATTGGATTATGCTTCACATGATAGTTATTTTGTTGAGTTTGCTCCCACAATTCCGAATGAGAGGAATTTTGTTGATGTGGAGAGTAATAAATTTTCTATGATTGTAGATCATGAAAAGAATGCCTTATGTGATGGTTATATTGTTTAATTTATTCATGATGCTACTGAAAATTATTATGAGGGAGGAATATATGCTTGTAGGAATTGCAATAATATCAAGTTTCCTCTCTATGTGTTGAAAATCTTGAAGTTATGCTTGTTTTGCCTTCCTGTGCTAGTTGATTATTGTTCCCATAAGTTGTTTTCTCACAAAATCCCTATGCATAGGAAGTGGTTTAGACTTAAATGTGCTAGTCATATTCTTCATGATGCTCCCGTTATGTTTCAATTCTTATCTTTTATGTGAGCATCATTGTCATCATCATGCCTAGCTAAAAAGGCATTAAAGAAAAGCGCTTGTTGGGAGACAACCCAATACTTACCCCTACTGTTTTTGTGTGTTCACATGATTAAGCTACTGTAGTAATCATGTTTTATAGCTTTTGTTTCAATAAAGTGCCAAGTAGAACCTTTGGGAAGACTTGGGTGAAAGTTAATGTGATCTTGCTGTAGAAAACAGAAACTTTGCGATCACGAGTTTAGCTGTCATTTTTTACAGAAGAGTGATTTTAAGTTTATTATTTTTGCAGAAGATTAATAGACAAATTTCTCAGGTCCAAAAATTTATTTCAGAATTTTTGGAGTTCCATAAGTATACGTTTGATACAGATTACTACAGACTGTTCTGTTTTTAACAGATTGTGTTTTCTATGTGTTGTTTGCTTATTTTGATGAATCTATGAGTAGTATCAGAGGGTATGAACCATAGAGAAGTTGTAATACATTAGGTTTTACACCAATATGAATTTATAATGAGTTCACAACAGTACCTAAGTGGTTATTTATTTTCTGATACTAACGGAGCTTATGAGTTTTCTGTTGACTTTTGTGTTGTGAAGTTTTCAAGTTTTGGGTAAAGATTCGATGGACTATGGAATAAGGAGTGGCAAGAGCCTAAGCTTGGGGATTCCCAAGGCACCCGAAGGTAATATTCAAGGACAACCAAGAGCCTAAGCTTGGGGATGCCCCGGATGGCATCCCCTCTTTCGTCTTCGTCTATCGGTAACTTTACTTGGGGCTATATTTTTATTCACCACATGATATGTGTTTTGCTTGGAGCGTCATTTTATTTTGTTATTATTTGCTTTCTGTTATTTAGAATAATTTTTTGTATCTCTATTTTCAATAAAAATGTCAAGGATAGCCTTTACCATGCTTATTTTGCAAGTATACATGTTGCTGTTTCAAAACAGAAAGTTTACCACTGTTGCAAAAATTGCCTAGAAAAGTCAGAATATGATAAAATGTTGAAACTTTTTGCATATTGAGCTCTGATAAATTTTCTACAGTGTGGTAGAATTTCATAATGTTTGGAGGTAGGGAAGTATGATGAATCTTGCATTCTTTACAGACTGTACTGTTTTGGCAGATTGCTGTTATGTTTGCATTGTTTGCATATGTTTGCTTGTTTAATGATTATATTTGAGGATAGGAGTATTAAATATGCAGAGGCATTTAGTATTCAATGTTGAATAATAATTTTAGTGATTTTTTACAGTAGAAAATGATAAGGTTTTTGCATTGGTTTATACTAACTTATCTCAGAGTTCTTGTTGAGTTTGGTGTGGATGAAGCTTTCGAGATTTAGGAAACCGTGATATGAGAGGAATTAAGGAGACACAAAAGCACAAGCTTGGGGATGCCCAAGGCACCCCAAGATAATATTTCAAGAAGTCTCAAGCATCTAAGCTTGGGGATGCCCCGGTAGGCATCCCACCGTTCTTCTTCAACAATTATCGGTTAGTATCGGTTGAGCCTAAGTTTTTGCTTCTTCACGTGATGAGTGCTATCCTTGAAATGTCATTTTATTTTGTTTTGCTTGCTGTTTGAATAATATCCCAAGATCTGAAATTCTTAAATGAGATAGAGTCTTCACAAAGCTACATAATTATTTAACTACTCATTGATCTTCACTTATATCTTTTTGGAGTAGTTTGTCATTTACTCGTGTGCTTCACTTATATCCTATGAGTAAATAGTTGAATGATTTGAATATCATAAATCTGAAATTATATATGTTTCATATGCCTTTCCCATGGGGAGTAATACCTTCACATATAAGAAGTAGAGATGGTAAATTTATTGAAGGTTAGCAAACATTGTATCGGTCACTTGAACAATTCATGAAAGAATATTGAACGAAGAGAGATTTCACATATAAATATACTATCTTGGACATCTTCTATGATTGTGAGCCCCATTAATTATTTTCAAACCTGAGCAAATTAGTTGAAGTTGGACAAGGAAGACAACATAATGAGTTATGCTTGGGTATATTTGTATAGAAGTTATATTGTTATGGATCCTCTAACATGTGGTGCTTGCTATTTAGAATCCTTTGCTAGCCAAAATATCTGTACTAAGCGGGAATACTGCTTGTGCATCCAAATTCCTTGAACCAAATTTCTTCCATGAGTGTCCACCATATCTACCTATATGCGATATTTACCTGCCATTCCAAGTAAATTTGCATGTGCCAAACTCTAAACCTTCAAATAATAATCTGTTTTCTATGCCCGAATCGCTCGTGTAGCGACTAGGGGCTGTCAGTATCTTCCATGCTAGGTGGGTTATTCTCACAATGAGTGGACTCCGCTCATCATTCACGAGAAAATGGATGGTAACTGGGATGCCCAGTCCTATGATCAAAAGATCAAAAACAAATTCGCAAATAATTTAAACAAAACTCCCCCAGGATTGTTGATAGTTGGACGGCACCCATTGTTTCGGACAAGCCGTGGAGTGTGATTGTTGGTGGAGGGGGAGTAAAATCTTTGCCTTTCTGTTTGGGAACTGCCTATAATGTATATAGTATGGAAGATATTGGGAACTCTTGGTCGTTATGTTGACAATGAAAGCATACCTCTCAAAATTATTTTCATCTCTGTTTTTGCTTCGAGCTCTGGCACCTCTGCAAATCCCTGCTTCCCTCTGCGAAGGGCCTATCTTTTACTTTTATGCAAGAGTCAGTAGTATTCCTTCTCATTCCAACCTACTCTTTAGTTGGCAAGCATCATGTGATGGAAGATCTAAGCATATATGGCCATTCAAATATATTTGATCATGAATTATTATTGTTGACAATTATCTATATGATAAATAAGTTGGGAGGGAAACATTAAGCCCCTATCTTTCTCTGTGTTCGATGAATGCTATATGTTCTAAAAATATGCTTTGAGTGGTAGCAATCATGGAAGACTATATGATAGTTGAGTATGTGGGATTTGCTAAATCAAAGCTCTTACATAGACCCTTCCTGAAAATACGACGAATTGCAATTGTTTGATGTCTGAGAACATAGTTTGTTAGTTTTCAAGAAAGTTTATGATCTATGCTTTAACATGTGAATAGCTTGTTACTTGATCATGAAAAGTTTTATGAGTTGAGCTACTGTTATGACATATAATGATGCTAGAAAAGGTGACTGAAATTATCATTGATCAAACTTGTGCACCTGCTAGCATTCACACTTCATAAATTATTTCTTTTATCATTTACCAACTCGAGGACGAGCAGGAATTAAGCTTTGGGATGCTGATACGTCCCCAACGTATCTACAATTTATGAAGTATTCATGCTATTATATTATCTGTTTTGGATGTTTATGGGCTTTACCAAACACTTTTATATTATTTTTGGGACTAACCTATTAACCGGAGGCCCAGCCCAAATTGTTGTTTTCTTGCCTATTTCAGTGTTTCGAAGAAAATGAATATCAAACGGAGTCCAAACGGAATGAAACCTTTGGGAGAGTTATTTTTGGAACGGAAGCAATCCAGGAGACTTGGAGTAGACGTCAGGGAAGCTTCGAGGAAGCCACGAGGCAGGGAGGCGTGCCCTACCCCCCTGGGTGCGCCCCCCACCCTCGTGGGCCCCTCGTGGCTCCCCTGACCGACTTCTTTCCCCTATATATATCCATATACCCTAAAAACATCGGGGAACACAATAGCTCGGGAGTTCCGCCGCTGCAAGCCTCTGTAGCCACCAAAAACCAATCGGGACCCTGTTCCGGGACCCAGTTCCGGCACCCTGCCGGAGGGGGGGATCCCTCACCGGTGGCCATCTTCATCATGCCGGCGCTCTCCATGACGAGGAGGGAGTAGTTCACCCTCGGGGCTGAGGGTGTGTGCCAGTAGCTATGTGTTTGATCTCTCTCTCTCTCTCTCTCTCTCTCTCTCTCTCGTGTTCTTGAGGTGGTACGATCTTGATGTATCGCAAGCTTTGCTATTATAGTTGGATCTTATGATGTTTCTCCCCCTCTACTCTCTTGTAGTGGATTGAGTTTTCCCTTTGAAGTTATCTTATCGGATTGAGTCTTTAAGGATTTGAGAACACTTGATGTATGTCTTGCATGTGCTTATCTATGGTGACAATGGGATATTCACGTGATCCACTTGATGTATGTTTTGGTGATCAACTTGCGGGTTTCGTGACCTCGTGAACTTATGCATAAGGGTTGGCACACGTTTTCGTCTTGACTCTCCGGTAGAAACTTTGGGGCACTCTTTGAAGTACTTTGTGTTGGTTTGACTAGATGAATCTGAGATTGTGTGATGAATATCGTATAATCATACCCACGGATACTTGAGGTGACATTGGAGTATCTAGGTGACATTGGTTTTTTTTCTTGATTTGTGGCTTAAGGTGTTATTCTAGTACGAACTCTTGAATAGATCGATCCGAAAGAATAACTTTGAGGTGGTTTCATACCCTACAGTAATCTCTTCGTTTGTTCTCCGCTATTAGTGACTTTGGAGTGACTCTTTGTTGCATGTTGAGGGATAGTTATATGATCCAATTATGTTATTATTGTTGCGAGAACTTGCTAGTGAAAGTATGAACCCTAGGCCTTGTTTCAACGCATTTCCATACCGTTTGTGCTCACTTTTATCATTAGTTACCTTGCTGTTTTTATATTTTCAGATTACAAAAACCAATATCTACCATCCATATTGCACTTGTATCACCATCTCTTCACCGAACTAGTGCACCTATACAATTTACCATTGTATTGGGTGTGTTGGGGACACAAGAGACTCTTTGTTAATTGGTTGCAGGGTTGTTTGAGAGAGACCATCTTCATCCTACGCCTCCCACGGATTGATAAACCTTAGGTCATCCACTTGAGGGAAATTTGCTACTGTCCTACAAACCTCTGCACTTGGAGGCCCAACAACGTCTACAAGAAGAAGGTTGCGTAGTAGACATCATTGCTCAACAGTAATTTGTTTACCCGTCGTATGCTATTCTACTTGAGAGAAGCCACTAGTGAAATCTACGGCCCCCGGGTCTCTTCTTTATGATATTTGCCTTCGAGATCTATTTTTCTTTTGCTTTTATTTTCAGATCTATTAATAAAAAAACACAAAAATACCTTGCTGCAATTTATTGTTATTTATTTTATCTCGCGTTCCCACGAGATCTATTTATCCAATCTACTACAATTTTACCTATCTTTTTACCTATGAGGGATTGGCAACCCCTCTTTCACGTCGGGTTGCAAGTATTTGTTCTTTTGTGTGCAGATACCGTTCACGTAGTGTTGTGTGGTTCTCCTACTGGTTCGATAACCTTGGTCTAATCACTGAGGGAAATACCTACCGTAGCTATGCTGCATCATCCCTTCCTCTTTGGGGAAATACCGACGTAGTTCAAGCCGCGTCGAAAGGAATTTTTGGCGCGGTTGCCGGGGAGACATCATCAACATCTACCACGTTCCTAATCACAAATCTCATCTCCTTGCAACTTACATTATTTGCCATTTGCCTCTTGTTTTCATCTACCCCACTTCACAAAAAGATTTGCCGTTTTATTCGCCCTCTTATCCGTTTATCGTTTTTCTCGTCAGATCTGTTTTGTGTGCAATCTTGTTGGCCACCTTTTTGTTGTTATGGATAGTTCTTCATCTATTGCGTGCACCCCCGAGAACGAAGTTCTTAATTTCAAACAAAGGGGAGGAGAGAATCTAAAATATGCTTGGTACAGGATTTGCAATGCTCATAATAGATCTATTCGCAAGCAATCCACCGTTTGTTCTTCTTTGTTGTTTTTATGTGGGCATAACCACTTAGTATAGATTCATCCTTGATACGATTACCGGTGGCAATTTCTTGATGTGTCCTTCTCTAGATGCTTTTAATGCTATGGGAAACCTTGTGGGATCACCACCTCTTTTGGTTAATGAAACAACTTTAACTCTCGAGCATGTTATGGAAAGACTAGATGCTATTGAAAAGAAAATGCTTACCGAAGAACATATTGAAAATTTGGATAAAAAGATGCATAATTTTGCTACTAAATTTGGGTCAAAAGTGGGAGAAGTTTTTAAGTTGTTAAAAGAAAAGGGAACCATAATTCATGAAAGAATTGAAAAAAGCCCGTCTTAGACTGATAAACTGGAAGAAATCTTTAGTAATCTAAGCACGGCTTTTGCTTCCGCTAAAACTATTGAAAAAAACTCCTGTAAAAATTAGCAAGATTACTCAAGTTACTAAGAACAAGGGTGCAACTTCTAGTAATAAAGGAGACCTTAAGAAGGTTAGTATTCACCCCAATTTTATTGAAGTGATACGGGACCCTATCGGCAAGAATGAATTCCTCAAACTTGTTCCTAGAAGTATTGTTGTTGAATATTTATATGCTAAATCTTTGGAGAATACTAAGTGTTTGATTGAAGAGTTGGAAACTAAAGATGACAATACTTAGATCTTTGCTTTATTCCTAGCTAGGGGCGTCAAACGATAGCGCTTGTTGGGAGGCAACCCTATGAATACAATTTATTTTTGTATTTTTCTTTCTGTTCTTGAGTGTTTGCACAATTATGCTAATGTTATGATTGTGTTTTTATGTTTTATTTAGTGTTTGTGCCAAGCAAAGCCTTTGGGATCATGTTGGGTGACAGTTGCATTGATCTTGTTGGAAAACAGAAACTTTTACGTCCAGTAAAATAATTTTTTAAAATCACATAAGCGACCAAAAATTCTGAATTTCTTACACAAGATTAATATACAAATTTTTTCATCATTTTTAGAGTTACAGAAGTATTGAAAGTTTTCAGATTGCTACAGACTATTCTCTTTTTGACAGATTTTGTTTTCTTTGCGTTGTGTGATTATTTTGATGAATCTATGGAATCTTTCGGGGGGGTTGAGCCATAGAAAAGTTGTAATACAGTAGATATAATGCAAAAATAAAATATGAATGGGTTTGCAATAGTACTTATAGTAGTGATTTGCTTTGTTATACTAATGGATCTCACAAAGGTTTTGTTGAGTTTTGTGCGATTGAAGTTTTCAAGTTTCGGGTGAGATCACGATGGATGAAGGAACAAGGAGTAAGAAGATTCCAAGCTTGGGGATGCCCATGGCATCCCAAGCTATTATCTAAAAGAGAAGCAAACAACTAAGCTTGGGGATGCCCGAGTGGCATCCCCTCTTTCTTCTAACGACCATCAGTATTTTACTTGGAACTATATTTTCATTCGCCACATATCATGAGTTTTTCTTGGAGCGTCTTGTATGATATGAGTCTTTGCTTGTTTTGCTTTTTATTTTTAGTCTTGAAACCTTGCTAGACACACCTATTTGAGAGAGCCAAAATTATGCTATGACTTGTTAGAATTGCTCTCTATGCTTCACATAAATCTTTTTGAGCTATGGAATTGCTCTAGTGCTTCACTTATATATTTTTGAGCACGGTGTGCTTTAGTATTTTTGAAGAAATGCTCTCATGCTTCACTTAGATTTATTTGAGAGTTAGTAGTTTTTTTAGAAATTCTCTCATGCTTCACTTAAATTATTTTGAGGGAAGAAATTTTTATGCTCATGTTATTCACTTAGATTTGTTTGAGCTATCAGAAGCAACATATGAAACTAGTCCCAAAGTGATAGATATTAAAGAGGGATATAATAAAAACTTTCATGAAGATCATTGGACAAAATAAACGTGATTCCTTGTAATAGCTTTGCGATATGATGATATAATATGTGAGTCATGTTGATGAGTAATTATGATTTAGTAAGAATATTTGTGTTATTCCCTACGCAAGCACAAAAGTCAATAGTTATGCAATGAAATTACATCCTACTTATGGTGAATTATTCGGTGTTAGTTATGCTTAATGCTCGCTTATGAGATTTTTAGTTTGTTGGTTGGATGCTTCTCAATCTTTTGCTAGCGTTCATTTGCACTAAGTACGATCACTACTTGTGCATCCAAAATCCTTAAACTAGTTTTGCCATATGAGTCCACTATACCTACCTATATGCAGTATTCTTTTGCCATTATAAGCAAATTTGAATTTGCCATCTCCAATTTTCAAAATAAATTTCTCTTTTGTGTGCTCGTACCGCTCATGAAACGGTAGGGGGTGGCTGATATATTTCCATGCTAAATGTGCTATTCTCAAGATGAGTGTTTATTCACTTGTCATTGCATGAGAGTACGACAAAGGTATGAGGGATGCCCAGTCCCGAAATGAAAAATGAATTTACTTTATGTTGTCAAATAATAAATTCCTTGGAAAGTGTTGGTATGGACGGCACCCGTGGATTCGGTTAGCCGTGGAATGTGAAAGTATGGTGGAAAAGGGAATAAACTTTATTTTCTGTTTGGGAACCGCCTATGATATATCTAGCATGGAAAGTATTGGGAACTACTCAATCGTTTTCGTTGACAGGAAAAGCATGCCACCCAAAAAAAATTTATCTCTATCTTTTTCGCCTTGAGATCTGGCACCTCTACAAATCCCTACTTCCCTCCACGAAGGGCCTTTCTATTTACTTTATGCAATTTTTATTTTGAGTCTCCATCTTCTCTTATTAAAGCACCAACTAAGGGGCACTATGATCGTACTTGAGCATTGAGTGTAGCTAATATGCGAGTGTGTTTCCTGAATGGATCAATGATTGAGCATAATGGGCTATGGATAACTTGCTTTAGTGTTGATATTTTGAAGGACATGGTTGCTTGTTGATATGCTTGAGTATTGAAATCTTCATGTCAAAACTAGACTATTGCTTTGAATCATATAAAAGTCCAAATGTCCATGCTACAAAGAAAAGAATAAGTGATGAACATGTTAGGAAGCATTCCACATCAAAAATTCTGTTTTTATCATTTACCTACTCCAGGACGAGCAGGAATTAATCTTGGGGATGATGATACGTCTCCAACGTATCTATAATTTTTTATTGTTCCATGCTATTATATTATCATTCTTGGATGTTTTACAATCATTTTATAGCAACTTTATATCACTTTTTGGGACTAACCTATTGACATAGTTCCCAGTGCCAGTTGTTGTTTTTTTGCTTGTTTTTTACTTCGCAGAAAATCAATACAAAACAGAGTCCAAACACAGCGAAACTTTTTGGAGAATTTTGCTGGGCCAGAAGACACAGAATGGGATAAAGAAGTACCATAGGGGTGCCCCAAGGGGGGCACAACCCACCTAGGCGTTCCTGGGGGCCCAGGCGCGCCCAGGTGGGTTGTGCCCACCTCGGTGGCCTCCCGCACCGCCTCTTTGCTCTATAAATACCCCAATATTCCAGAAACCCTAGGGGGTCGACAAAAATCAATTCCAGCCACCGCAAGTTCCAGAAACACCAGATCCAATCTAGACACCATCACAGAGGGGTTCATCATCCTCATTGGTGCCTCTCCGATGATGCGTGAGTAGTTCATTGTCGAACTACTGGTCCGTAGTTAGTAGCTAGATGGCTTCCTCTCTCTCTCTCTCTCTTTTGATTTTCAATTGAATGGTCTCTTGGAGATCTATTTGATGTAACTCTTTTTGCGATGTGTTTGTTGGGATCCGATGAACTTTAAGTTTATGATCAGACCTATGTTTTTATATATGGAAGTTATTTGAGTCTTTTGATCTCTTATATGCATGATTACTTATAGCCTCGTATTTGTTCTTTGAATCTTTGGTTTAGTTAGGCCATCTAGACCGATTTTTCTTGCCATGGGAAGAGGTGCTTTGTGATGGGTTCGATCTTACGGTGCTTGATCCCAGTGACAGAAGGGGAACCGACACGTATGTATCGTTGCTATTAAGGATTAAAAGATGGGGTCTATTTCTACATAAATAGATCTTGTCTACATCATGGCATCGTTCTTATTGCATTACTCCGTTTCTCAGTGAACTTAATACACTAGATGCATACTAGATAGCGGTCGATGTGTGGAGTAATAGTAGTAGATGCAGGCAGGAATCGGTCTACTAATCTTGGACGTGATGCCTATGTAATGATCATTGCCTGGATATCATCATAATTATTTGAAGTTCTATGAATTGCCCAACAGTAATTTGTTTACCCGCCGTATGCTATTTTTCTTTAGAGAAGCCACTGGTGAAATCTACAGCCCCCGGGTCTCTTCTTTATCATATTTGCCTTTGAGATCTATTTTTATTTGCTTTTATTTTCAGATCTATTAATACAAAAACACAAAAATACCTTGCTGTAATTTATTGTAATTTATTTTATCTCGTGTTCCCTCGAGATCTATTTATCCAATCTACTACAATTTTACCTATCTTTTTACCCGTGAGGGATTGACAACACCTCTTTCACGTGGGGTTGCAAGTGTTTGTTCTTTGTGTGCAGGTACCGTTCACGTAGTGTTCCGTGGTTCTCCTACTAGTTCGATAACCTTGGTCTCATCACTAGGGGAAATACTGAAAGTGCAACTATCCCTGGGTGGTTTTGGTAATTCCTAACAACATATAGCTCATTGAACTAATGCTATTTCAAGAAGATCATTTCAGAAACTTCAATGATTGGCATTGCATGGATTAGGAATGTGGACCCCTCAAAATGCTAAGGACACACATTGGCTCAAGCTCAAGACTCTACTTTTTTCATTTTAGTGATCCAAGATCACATTGAGTCCCGAAGCCCTCAGCCACTTTCTCATATCCACATATGTCCCAAACCAAAAGTCAAACTCGGCCCCACCGATTTGATCTATCCGGCACCACCGAGTTCATTTGACATAGCCACTGCCAGTAACCCTAGTCATTTCGGTCTCACCGATAGGGATCTCGGTCTCATTGAGATGGGATTGCAAACTCTCTGTTTCCCTTCGTAACGTTTCGGTCCAACTGAGATGAGCGATAGGTCCCACCGAGTTCGCAACACAAACTCTCTGTTTCTCTTTCGTAACGTTTCGGTCTCACCAAAATGAGAGATTCGGTCCCACCGAGTTTGCCTGACCAACTCTCTATTTGCCTATTACAGAAATTTGGCCTACCGAGTTTATGTGATCGGCTCACCGAGATTACGTTATGCCCTAACCCTAATTAAATCGGTCCCACCAAGTTGACATGTCAGTCCCACCGAAAATCCTAACGTTCACATTTTGAACTGAATCGGTCTGACCGAGTTTCATGATTCGGTCCCACCGAGTTTGGTGAATTGTGTGTAACGGTTAGATTTTGTGTGCAGGCTATATATACCCCTCCACCCACTCTTTATTCGTGGAGAGATTCATCAGAACATGCCGCAGTTCCAGCATACATTTTCTGAGAGAAAACCACCTACTCATGTGTTGAGACCAAGATATTCCATTCCAACCATAAGAATCTTGATCTCTAGCCTTCCCCAAGTTAGGTGTCACTTGGGAGCCTCCGACAAGATTGTGGAGTTGAACCAAGGAGTTTGTACGGGCAAGGAGATCGCCTACTTCATGAAGATCTACCCTACTGAGGCAAGTCCTTCGTGGGCGATGGCCATGGTGGGATAGACAAGGTTGCTTTTTCGTGGACCCTTCATGGGTGGAGCCCTCCGTGGAATCGCGCAGCCGTTACCCTTCGTGGGTTGAAGTCTCCATCAACGTGGATGTACGATAGCACCACCTATCAGAACCACGGGAAAAAAATCTTTGTGTCTACATTGCGTTTGCTCCCTCCAAACTCCTCCCTTTACCTTCATATGCAAATGTTTTACATTCCGCTGCTATACTCTTAGACTTGCATGTGTAGGTTGATTGCTTGACTTGTGCTAAGTTGCTAAAATCTGCCAAGACTTAAAATTGGGAAAAGGCTAGATTTTTATTTGGTCAAGTAGTCTAATCACCCCCCCCCCCTCTAGACATACTTTCGATCCTACAAGTGGTATCAGAGCTTTGGTCTCCATTTTCCTTGATTTGCATAGCTTTTGGTGATCATAGCCTTGGTTTCACAACCTAGGAGAGTATGGCGTCTAGCGAGGGAAATTACCACCGTAGGGGTCCTTACTTTGATGGTACTAATTTTTCTAGTTGGAAGCATAAGATGAAAATGCATATTCTTGGAGATAACCCCGACGTTTGGGCTATTGTGTGTATTGGCTTTCAAGGTGAATTCTTTGATGGGAGAGAACCAAACCATGAAGCTACCGCGGAAGAGTTGAAGATGCTGTAATACAACGCTCAAGCTTGCGATATCCTCTTCAACGGATTGTGCCCCGAAGAATTCAACAAAATTAGTCGTCTTGAGAATGCAAAGGAAATTTGGGATACTTTGATTGATATGCACGAAGGTACCAACTCCATCAAAGAATCCAAATTGGATGTGCTTCAAAGTCAACTTGACAAGTTCAAAATGAAGGATGGTGAAGGTGTCGCTGAAATGTACTCTAGGCTTGCTCTCATCAAAAATGAGATTGCCGGCTTAGGAAGTGAAGAGATGACCGATAGATTCATCATCAAGAAGATCCTAAGAGCCTTGGATGGAAAATATGATACCGTGTGCACATTGATCCAAATGATGCCAAATTACAAAGATCTCAAGCCAATAGAAGTCATTGGAAGAATTGTTGCTCATGAGATGTCACTCAAGGATAATGAAGAGCTTCACAACAAGTCAAGTGGTGCTTACAAAGCCTCGTGTGATGCTCCCACATCATCAAGTGAGAAACAAATCTTCAATGAGGAATTGAGCCTAATGGTGAAGAACTTCAACAAGTTCTACAAGAGTAGAAGCAAAGAAAGAAGTTCCAAGTCAAGGTCCTACAATGACAAAAGATCTTCGGGTCGTGAGCGTAATTGTTACAACTGTGGAAGACCCGGACACTACTCCAATGAGTGTGCGGCTCCCTACAAAAGAAGAGAAGATTCACCCAAAAGGAGAAGTAGAAGAGAAGAATCGCCTCCAAGACAGAGGAGTAGAGATGATCGTTATGAACAAAGAACCTCTCAGAGAAGCAAGGTTTCAGAAAGGAAGGACAAATCATCAAAGAGCTACACAAAACGAAGACATCAAGCTCATGTTGGTGAATGGGTATCCGGCTCAAACTCCGACCACCACTCCGAAAGAAGTTATCACTCTGACTCCAAATATACTCAAGATGAAGGTGTTGCCGGTCTAGAACTTGTGTCAACCAACTCCTATGACATATTTGATTCACCAAATGAAGGAATTGGAAGATGCTTCGTGGCTAAAGGCCCAAAGGTATCACACCCCGAGTATGTTGATTTCAATAGTGATGAAGATGATTTGCTAGGTGATGATGATTTACTTGTTGATAACTCTAGTGATGAAAACTATGATGAAATTGCTATTAATAATGCTAATCAAGATAAAACGGATGATATTGATAAGAAGGAGATTGAGCGTCTAACTAAAGAACTAAACACTCTTAAGTTAGCTCATGAACTACCTTGGAAGATCATCGAGAACATTTAAAGACCCATGAGAAGCTACGCTTTGAAAAGCTCAATCTTGAGCAAGAGCATGGGTTCTTAAAAGCAATCAATGATGATCTTCGCAAGAAAAGTTCCTCTTACATTGCCAAGTATTTACTCTTGGCTACTTACATGCCACAAGTAAAACCTAGCAACAAGAGTAAGAAAGATTCTTCTTCTTGTAGTAACAATAATCATGTTAAATCCAACATTGTTGCTTCTAGTAGTTCTGTTGATTCCACTAATGATTCTCTTAGCCAAGTTACACTTGAGCAAGAAAATAGCTTATTGATGGGAATTATAGAGAAAGGTGTTTACAAGAGCCTTGCCGGGAGTAAGCAATTTGAGGAAATTGTACGCGAGCAAAGAAGGCACCGGAAGAATCAAGGTGTTGGTTTTGAACGAAAGTTCAATGCCAATGGAGTTGAGTGGGAAGAAGATCAATACCCCAAGACGAAGTTTGTTCCTCAACAAGAGAAGTATGATCCTACTTCTTTCCAAGGGACACAAGCTCAAGATGATCTTCCACCACAAGGCCACAAGCAAAAGGGCAAGGACAAGATTCAAGAGGAGATTGATGCATTTGAAGAAGCTCCCAAGGCCTTGGTCAAGTGGGTTCCCAAGACTACATCAAGTTCTACTTCATCAAGTACGACTACAACTCCAAGGATTCCCATCAAGATGATGTGGATCCCGAAGAATAAGAACTGGAGAGTTCTTGAGGGTGACTCCACCAACATACTTCACTCATATCATTTTGGCGACAGCAAGTGCAAACAACTTCCACTAGTTCAAGGAGTTACAAACCCTCTTGTTGGTAAGACAAGGGACAAGGTAACCTAATGCTTTCATGGACAACATGTTGTGTGAACATCACTCTATGTCTATGGATCCTTGTTTGTTCCTTGTGGGACTAACCCGTGTAGGTATTGAAAGTGCAACTCACTCCAATGGATTGCTCCAAATGATCTACATCAACATTGAGAATCCACATCTTCAACATCTACATGAAGTCATCATCGACAAAACCCAAGGTTAGTTCATCCCTCTTAGGGGGGATATCACATCTAGGGGGAGCTCTACTCTAAAAATTGAGCTAAAGCAACTCTAATGGTGTGAACACAACAATGCTTTATGTAAAAGTGGTAACCCCACTTGTGCTTAAACGATGAGTATGACCTATGATCAAATGTTCTCATTTGACTCCTAAGTCAATATACTCATATATAGATGACCTAGTCATCGCCAATTGCTCGATAGATGCTAGAGTGTTTGTGCATGCTTTTTCACATATTTCATTTGTCATTTTATTGTGTGAGCATGCTGATTGCATATTTAACTCATTCGAGGACATCCATTTGTTGCTTTGTTTGTTTGGCTCTTTTTCTTTTGCCAAATGGATGGACAAGAATGCCTAAGAACCTCCTCTAGCTATCTATGCTTTTCTCATCTCAAACTCTGTTCATGCTACATCACAAAGTTTGACCAAGTCAGATTCGAACACTCTGTGTGAGGAGCACTCGGAGTCTCCGATTCGTCATAGACTTAAACTTCCAAAACCTCTATGTGCATTTCGGTCTGACCGATTCATCCTTTTCGGTCTGACCGAGTTCACTGAGTAGATCTAGGTTTTTAATCTCGGTGCAACCGATTAGAACATTCCGGTCACACCAAGTTGCAGTAACCGCTTGCGATTCTGCATCTCGGTGCCACCGAGTTGTTCCACTCGGTCACACCGACAGGGTCAGGATATATATACCGACGGGTTGAATTTTGGAAAGTTCTCCAAAACCCTTCATCCCGCGCGTGTCCTGCTCCATCGCCTCGAGTCTCCGGATCGTCCTCTCGTCGCTAGCGACCTCCAGTCGCTGGTCTCCATCGCCGTCAACGGAATTCGTCCCTGCCATTGCCGCCGTAGCGAACTCACCGCCAAACTAGGGTATGAGTTCGAATCTTTGTGCTGTTCCTTACTCCGATTCCTAGCACAAAGCAAATGCCATGTTCTTTACCACGTATGAGATCATCCTGTCCAGCAAGAACATCCATTAGATTAGATTTGATTCGAAAATTTAGGGTTAGGTTCCCTCCGAACTCATCTCGGACCGACCGAGTTGTGGAAATCGGTCTCACCGATTTGGCCTAGGCCATTGCACTTGCATTTTCGGTCCGACCGAAAGTTGCAAATCGGTGTGACCGAGTCCAACTCTTTGTGAAACCCTAGCAATCTCGGACTCACCGAACGGTGACTCGGTCTGACCGAGTTCACTAGTTTAGACTCCAAAAGTTGCTTCGGTGTCACTGAGTTTAACAAATCGGTAGCTCCGAAATGCTTTCTGTGGAGAACTAAAACTAAGTTTTTGACTCATTTGTTTTGCAAAACCTCTGCACTTTGTCATGCTCATCCACCCTATCTCATCTATATCTATTCACAGGGTCTACTGTCAGTTTGCTTTGCAAGTATGTCTAATCAGAGTGATAACAAGAACAAATCAGAAGAGCAAGTGAACATGAGTGAGGGCACTAGTCCCTCTGGCAGCTATGATGAGGGCAGCAGGAGCACTCCAAGCAATTTGCCCAAGGCAGCTACTAGGACAAGGAAGAAGAGAAACTTAGAGGATGAGGATGAGGATTATGTGGCTGCTGAGGAAGAGGTAAGCTGCAAGAAGAAAGTGCTGAAGAAGGAATATGGAGCTGCTGCTGCAACAAAGCCTGGCATGCACAAGAAGGCACCTGCCAAGAGAGTTCCTATGTCAAAGGCCAGAGCCTCCACTCATGACACTTCCAAATCAACTGGAGGAGAGGCTGCTGGTGAGGGCAAGAAGAAGGAAAGGAAGAGAGGAAGGTGGTGCAAGAAGGTGGATCCCATGGCAGAATTTCAGAGACACTCATCTTTGAAGATGAAGAAGAGGAAGAAGATGATGCACCAGCATCAAAGTCACAAAAGCTGATGGGGGATGCCATCAAGTCTGGGGCTGCCCCTTCAAAGCCCAAGACTGTGCCCAAATCTTCTGCTCAAGCTCCAAAGACCTCAAAGCCCAAGAGGAGCACAAGAAATATTCCAGCTGCTGAAAAGAACAAGGCCCCAGTGCCTGAGATTGATGAAGAAGATGTTGAAGCCCAAGTGCTTAGGAAGCTCAAACCTAAGATTCCAGATCAAGATGACAACCATCCAGTGGCAGAAGACATGAACATCCGGAAGGATGCAGGTCTCAGACTTTGGAGACAGACTGATCCATATGCTGTGAGGAGAAAGACTGCTGTGGACTACAGGTTCCATACCAAGGAAAAACAGGATTTCTATGAGACCATCTTGCTTTACAAGAAGCCCATTGTTTGTGATATGACGTGGGCAGATTGGGACTACATTGATGAGAATGATGATCATTTTCCATGTGTGCATGAAATTTTCAGATCATGTGGAGTGGACAAGTTTGTGGGTCAGAAGCTGACCAAGTGGAATGATGAACTCATCATGCAATTCTACTCCACAGCACACTTCTATCCTGATGGTAGAATTGTTTGGATGTCTGAGGGTAAAAGGTACCAATCAACTGTTGATGAGAGGGCAAAATTGATCAATGCCCCTGAAGAGCATGAAGATGACTTTGGTGTCTATGCCAAGAAAAAGAAAGACCACAACTCAATGGCCAACATGTACAAAGAAATTCCAGACAAAGCCTTGGAAACTCATAAGCTTGGGTCTGTTCACTATCTGTTGTCTGGTTTGGCCACAATCAACACTATTCTGAGGCATACCTTATTGCCCAAGTCTGGAGATCACAAGATTATCAGAGGCCATTCAATCAACTTGCTGCACTAGTTTGATGTGCCCCAAAAGTTTAAAGTCATGAGCCTGATTGTGGAAACAATAAAGAGGACAGCTGCAGATCAGAAGAGATATTGTGGGTATGCTCCACATATTATGGTGCTCATCAACTCCAAGATGGGCATAGGCACCTATCTGTTGGATAAGGAGCATCTACCCTTGAGACCAGACTTTCAGGACAACACTATTGTCATGAATGAAGAAGATCCCACATCTATGCAGGCACAAGAAAAAAGGGAGAAAGCTAAGGCTGAAAAAGCTGCAAAGATACCAAGTGTTGAAGAGACATCTCAAATGTTCCTTAAAACCAAACAAGATCAACTTGCATATTTGATTCAAGCAACCTTGAGGATAGAGAAGGGCTTGGCCACCCTAACTCAAAACCAAGAGAGCTTGGTGATAACCCACAAGTATAGGGGATCGCAACAGTTTTCGAGGGTAGAGTATTCAACCCAAATTTATTGATTCGACACAAGGGGAGCCAAAGAATATTCTCAAGTATTAGCAGCTGAGTTGTCAATTCAACCACATCTGGATAACTTAGTATCTGCAGCAAGGTATTTAGTAGCAAAGTAATATGATAGTAGTGGTAACGGTAACAAAAGTAACGGTAGCAAAAGTAATATTTTTGGTGTTTTGTAGTGATTGTAACAGTAGCAACGGAAAAGTAAATAAGTGAAGAACAATATGTGAAAAGCTCGTAGGCATTGGATCGGTGATGGAGAATTATGCCGGATGCGGTTCATCATGTAACAATCATAACATAAGGTGACACAGAACTAGCTCCAATTCATCAATGTAATGTAGGCATGTATTCTGAATATAGTCATACGTGCTTATGGAAAAGAACTTGCATGACATCTTTTGTCCTACCCTCCCGTGGCAGCGGGGTCCTAATGGAAACTAAGGGATATTAAGGCCTCCTTTTAATAGAGTACCGGAATAAAGCATTAGCAGATAGTGAATACATGAACTCCTCAAACTATGGTCATCACCGGGAGTGGTCCCGATTATTGTCACTTCGGGGTTGCCGGATCATAACACATAGTAGGTGACTATAGACTTGCAAGATAGGATCAAGAACTCACATATATTCATGAAAACATAATAGGTTCAGATCTGAAATCATGGCACTCGGGCCCTAGTGACAAGCATTAAGCATAGCAAAGTCATAGCAACATCAATCTTAGAACATAGTGGATACTAGGGATCAAACCCTAACAAAACTAACTCGATTACATGATAGATCTCATCCAACCCATCACCGTCCAGCAAGCCTACGATGGAATTACTCATGCACGGCGGTGAGCATCATGAAATTGGTGATGGAGGATGGTTGATGATGACGATGGCGACGGATTCCCCTCTTCGGAGCCCCGACCGGACTCCAGATCAGCCCTCCCGAGAGGTTTTAGGGCTTGGCGGCAGCTCCGTATCGTAAAACGCGATGAATTCTTCTCTCTGATTTTTTTTCTCCCCGAAAGCAAATATATAGAGTTGGAGTTGAGGTCGGAGGAGCTCTAGGAGGCCCACGAGGTAGGGGGGCACGCCCTAGGGGGGAGGGCGCGCCCTCCACCCTCGTGGACAGGGTGTGGGCCCCCTGGTCTTCATCTTTTGCAAGGATTTTTTATTATTTCCAAATAGACGTTCCGTGGAGTTTCAGGTCATTCCGAGAACTTTTGTTTCTGCACATAAATAACACCATGGAAAGTCTGCTGAAATCAGTGTCAGTCCGGGTTAGTTCCATTCAAATCATGCAAGTTAGAGTCCAAAACAAGGGCAAAAGTGTTTGGAAAAGTAGATACGACGGAGACATATCAACTCCCCCAAGCTTAAACCTCTGCTTGTCCTCAAGCAATTCAGTTGACAAACTGAAAGTGATAAAGAAAAACTTTTACAAACTCAGTTTGCTCTTGTTGTTGTAAATATGTAAAGCCAGCATTCAAGTTTTCAGCAAAGATTATGACTAACCACATTCACAATAACTCTCAGGTCTCATGTTTACTCATATCAATGGCATAATCAACTAGCGAGCGATAATAATAAATCTCGGATGACAACACTTTCTCAAAACAATCATAATATGATATAACAGGATGGTATCTCGCTAGCCCTTTCTGAGACCGCAAAACATAAATGTAGAGAACCTTTAAAGATCAAGGACCAACTAGACATTGTAATTCATGGTAAAAGAGATCCAATCATAGTCATACCCAATATAAATTAACAGTAATGGATGCAAATTACAGCTGCGCTCTCCAGCTAGTGCTTTTTAATAAGAGGGTGATGACTCAACATAAAAGTAAATAGACAGGACCTTCGCAGAGGGAAGCAGGGATTTGTAGAGGTGCCAGAGCTCGGTTTTGAAATTGAGGTAAATAATATTTTGAGCGGCATACTTCCATTGTCAACATAACAACCAAGAGATTGCGATATTTTGAGCGGTTCCCAAACAGAATGGTAAAGTTTATACTCATCCTCCACCAACAAGCATCAATCCATGACTTGCTCGAAACAACGAGTGTCTCCAACTAGCAACAGTCCCAGGGGGAGTTTTGTTTGCAATTATTTTGATTTAGTTTGCATAAAGCATGGGACTGGGCATCCCGGTGACCAGCCATTTTCTCGTGAGTGAGGAGCGGAGTCCACTCCTCTTGAGAATAACCCGCCTAACATGGAAGATAAGGGCAGCCCTAGTTGATACATGAGCTATTCGAGCATACAAAATAGAATGTTTATTTGAAGGTTTAGAGTTTGGCACATACAAATTTACTTGGAACGGCAGGTAGATACCGCATATAGGAAGGTATAGTGGACTCATATGGAATAACTTTGGGGTTTAAGGGATTGGATGCACAAGCAGTATTCCCGCTTAGTACAAGTGAAGGCTAGCAAAAGACTGGGAAGCGACCAACTAGAGAGCGACAACAGTCATGAACATGCATTAAAATTAATAAACATTGGATGCAAGCATGAGTAGGATATAATCCACCATGAACAGAAATATCGTGAAGGCTATGTTGATTTGTTTCAACTACATGTGTGAACATGTGCCAAGTCAAGTCACTTAAATCATTCAAAGGAGGATACCACCCCACTATACCACATCACAACCATTTTAATAGCATGTTGGCACGCAAGGTAAACCATTATAACTCATAGCTAATCAAGCATGGCACGAGCAACTATGATCTCTAATTGTCACTGCAAACATGTTTATTCATAATAAGCTGAATCAGGAACGATGAACTCATCATATTTACAAAAACAAGAGAGGTCGAGTTCATACTAGCTTTTCTCATCTCAGTCAGTCCATCATATATCGTCATAATTGCCTTTCACTTGCACGACCGAACGATGTGAATAATAATATGAGTGCACGTGCATTGGACTAAGCTGGAATCTACGAGAATTCAATAAATAGGAGAAGACAAGGCAATATGGGCTCTTGGTTAAATCAACAATAATGCATATAAGAGCCACTTCAACAATTTAATCATGGTCTTCTCCTATCGACCCCCAAAGAAAAGAAAAGAAATAAAATCTATTTACATGGGAAAGCTCCCAAAAAGCAAAAGAAGAACGGGAAATCTTTTTGGGTTTTCTTTTTAATTATTACTACTACAGCAAGAAAAGTAAACTAACTAAAAGCTACACTAATTTTTTTGGTTTTTCTTAAAGTTTAACAAACACACAAGAAGAAAGCAAGAAAAAGGAAAATAAACTAGCATGGATATTACAGTGAAAAAGTATGAGCACCGACATCTAGCAATGAGTGTGTGAACATAAATGTAATGTCGGTGGGAAATACGTACTCCCCCAAGCTTAGGCTTTTGGCCTAAGTTGATTCATTGCCACGGATGGCCTGGCGGATACCTGTAGGTGTAGCTGGGGTCGTACTGAGATGCAGCGGTTATCGCCTCCTGAGCTGCAGCGTGGCGGCGATCTGCCTCCGCCCTCCTCTCGTACTCATCTACCTCGTCTCTGGTAATAAAATGTCTTTCTTTTGCCTGATAATCAAAGAAGGCAGGAGCAGGGAGAGTAATACGGACAGCATGACGTCTGTCAAAGATTAAGCGATATCGGAGAGGTGATTCATTCCTCTCGACAAACTGGTGGTAGACCATAGAATTATAGTCTAAATAAGTAGGAGGCAACTCAATATCATCCTCACGAACGTCCACACCAAGAAAATCAGCTAAGCGGGTAGCATAAATTCCTCCATTAAATCTATTATTATGCAACCTATGTGCAACAATGGCTCCCAAATTATAAGATTTGTCTCCTAACACAGCACTCCTAAGAATACTAAGGTCAGGGACACACATATGACATGCTTCATCTTTACCATTTATGCACCTACCTATGAAGAGGGCAAAATAATGTATAGCAGGAAAATGAATGCTCCCTATGGTAGCTTGTGCTATATCTCTAGATTCCCCCACGGTTATACCAGCAAGAAAGTTTCTAAATTCAGATTTACGGGGACTAACACTACCCCATTGTGGAAGTTTTCAAGCAGAAGTAAAATCCTCTAAGTGCATGGTATAAGATTTTTCATAAAGATCAAACAAGACAGTAGGAGAATTACGTGAAGATGAAAATTCAAACCTCCTCACAAATGAACTAGTGAGATGATGGTATTGGCTGCACTTCTCTGCCTCAAAGTTCACAAGATCAGCGTTACGCAAATATGCGTTAAATTCTTCCTTGATTCCCGCTCGATCCATAAAATTTTCTAAAGGCCATTCATAGGGCCGCACTGCAGCGTCCCTTGGTGGCTCCTCGCCAGCATCACGCATTGCAAGCCTAGGTCCTTGCTTCCTTGAAGAACCACCTTGGAACATTTTCCTAAGCATATTTCTTCCTCTGAAATTTTTAGTAACTTCAAACAAAAGTGAACCAAACCCAATAAAATTGATAGCAACTACTTCTACAAGTGTCTAGAGACTATATCATGCATTAGAACTACTTGGAACCATCACTACAAAAAAATACACTTCTGTGATGATACGTGTTTGTCACAGTAGGTCGCGTTTTTTGTCATGCATGTACATCCATGACGATTTTATGACAGAATCAAGATAGTCATACCTATGCTGTCGTAGAAGTGTTCCATGACATTACCAAAATTATCATCACGGAAGTGTCCACTTCCATGACGATAAATCACACATCACAGAAGTGCTTTCGTCAAGGGTGACGACACGTGGCATCCACCATAACGGAACGCCGTTAAGCTATCGGGTCGGGTTTTGGATCCGATAACCCGTTAACAGCCCCGACCAATGGGGATTTTCCACGTGTAAAATCATCATTGGCTGGAGGAAACACGTGCCGGCTCATCGTTGGGACAGATGTCATCCACTCATTGGACGGAAGGCGCCTATGATACGTCGACACGTGGCACGGCCCAACAGAGGCCCATTCCTGTGAAAAGGCCGGCCCGTTTGACTTAGTCAAAAGGTGGCGGGCCGGCCCATGGAAAGCCTGTTAACGGCCTGTTCACATATAGCCCATTTACAGCCTGCTAACCCAAGGCCTGTTACGCCCTATCCGAATTAGGCCCAGTAGCGTCATCTAGGCCATCCAATATGATTCCAACCCATTTTCACTTCTGGCGCATGTATGGCCCATGACGTCTTTCGGCCCATATGAGGCCCTATGTAACTCTTGGCCTATTAACGACCCGTGGTGAAACTGGCCCATAATGAACAGTGTATCCCTTTACACCCATTAACGGCCCGTGGTGAAACTGGCCCATAATGAACAGTGTATCACTTTATACCCATTAACGGCCCGTTATTCCGTTGGGCCGTTTCCAGCCCATGTTATCTTTCGGCCTTCTCAGAGCCCATTTATTCTTGGGCTCATTTCCAGCATTCGTTTACTTATGGCCCATTACTGTCAATTTCTGCTTGTGGGCCAAATTCAGCCCGTGGTTACAGTCGGCCCGTTTGTGGTCCGTTAATACGTTGGGCCGTTTTCATAGCGTCATCAAATACGGCCTATTAACGATGGCCCGTTATGGTCGGCCCATGAACAGACGATTCCAACTCTAGCCCGTTTTACGGCCATAATGCGGTCTGTTTGGCCCATGTTTGGCCAATCGATCATATGGCCCGTATAAGGCCCATTGATGATACGGCCCGCAGAAGGCCTATTGTTTCTACGGCCCGTAGAAGGCCCATTGTTTCTACGGCCCGTAGAAGGCCCACTGTTTCTACGACCAGTAGGAGGCCCAGTGTCACTACAGTAAATATTAGCCCATGGTTATTGTGGCCTAGTTTTAAAAAATAGGTTATTTCAGCCACTAGCTAACCATGGAAAAAGAACTGCAATGACTACGAGCAAACAAATAAACAAGACAACAAGGAAATAAATAAGCAAGCAACTAACGCTAGGCTATCACGGCTATTACACATATTAAATCCACTGGGCATCAAAGTTCGCCACGAGTGCAAATATAGGGAACAAAGCAGCATATCATATACACTGGTTGTCAAAGTTGGCGACCAGCGCAAATAAACGCCACAGCAAAACAAATCCAGAACTGAAACCACTTCAGAAGATCTCAAGAAACAATATCCTGGGTACCCATAATGCTCGCAAGATGCTTAGCAAGCTTATTAACTTTCTCTTGTTTGGCGCTTAAATCCTCCAGCGCTTGCTGTTGCACCAGAAAATATGCATCTGAATTCTGCAGGGACTTCCTCAGTCCTTCAGCTTCCTGTCGCAGCACATCTGATCGATGTCTTTCAACTTGAAGTTGAGACTCAAGAAGACAAACTGATTCAGGTAGCGAGTTCGAAGAGCTTGTGCCAGCAGTAGTGGCCAGTAACTCGAACACTACATCAAGACATGACTTTTGGGTTCCCTCACTGTCGTCAAGATAGTTTTTATCAGCTTTCTTGGAGACCAACAGGGATGTCTCACTATCTTGAACCTTATCTGCATTACTTCCTTTACCATTGGATAACGCGGTACTGTTCTCCAATATTTTGTCCGCATTCTAAAAGACAAACAAGCAGACACATCACATGTTTACCATGTTGTATATGAAACTCATTTTGGTAAATGAGTTCAGTAGTAAAGTGGGCGGGATAACAGCATGAAACAAACATATATCTATGTACCATGGTCACTTTATGGTCTATATCATTCTAGTTTTTGTTGCCAAATCAAGATAGAGACACAGTTCAAATAATATTTGTTCAAGACAAAGCAGAATAGACAGAATATAAGTGTGGGTAACTATAGAGCAATAACAACACTTGTAATGTGCATGACATGAGAACATAACTGTTTATTCAATTGAAACTGAAATCAACATAGAGCATGTTACAACAGCAAACCAGTTAAAGAAACAGGTTTAAAACATACCTGTTGCGCCATTGGAGTTTCAATTCCATCCTTCAAATTTGAAAATAGTTGGTATGAGTAAATACAGTAATGCAAGAGCAAAGGAGTATGAACCATAGCTACAGAACCTGACCTGAGAACAAATCTTCTTCTCCTTTAAGCGTTGATTTGGGATTCGGAGTGGTGGTCCTCGTGCTTTGGGCACTGCAGTTCCCTTACTAACTGCTCGTGTTTGGGTGCTCTGTGGTGGAGACGGTGTTGTGTCAACTGGAACTGGGTTACTATCTGCCGAGGTTGGGGTTAGAAGGGGTGTAGCTGGTTCTCTGTCCAAGTGGGTAGGGGTACAATCTGCGAGAGTCTGGGTTATGTGTGGTGGATCTGGTCCTTGGGCAAGTACAACCGTGGTTCTATCCGCATCAACTAGTAGCACTATCTTTTCTGAAGACCGTGTTTTTACTCCCTTAGATACTGCCATCACGCTCTCCAATTCAAATGACTGATAAACAAGAAAAGTAATTGAAAGTATAGACATTGTATGATAGACAGGTGCAATGGATAGTGGGGAATAAAAGAGGGCATGAAATAATTCATATTTATGTTGTCTAACCAAACAGGATAGCATGACACAATTTCACATATATGATGGCTAACTAAACAGGATAGCATGACACAACTTCACATTATGATGGCTAACTAAAAAAGATGGAAAGACATAGTTCAAAATATGAGACTATGTAAACAGGATGACATGACATAACTATATAATGTGTTTATTAAATAGGTTGGCATGCCATAATTCACATACATTCACGGATAGAATGCCATAATTCAAAATATGATGACTGTAAACACTAAACAGGATGAGATGATATAACTATATGATGTCTTTATTAAATGGGTTGCCATGCCATGATATAATTCAAATATATGATTTATATAGTAAGCAAGTAAGCAGATGGCAATCCATATATGATGTAAAAACTAAGCAATGCAAGACAACATGCATGACATGGGTAATATAACCCTGCCAAGTTTGAGCATAGATCTCAGGGGGGGAAATAGGACTGGTCATCAGTCTCTGAATCCTCCTCTGAGGAGCTCTCTGTAACCAGCAAGATGTCTGCTTCAGCAGGTAGCATTGTCTGCTCTGAATACCTTGTTTTCACTCCAGATACTTCCATCACCTCTTCAAATGGCTGATGCACAGGAAGAGTAGTTGAATATACAAACGTTGTCGACAAATGGAACACGTAATACAAAAAAATGATAGCATGATATAATTCGCATACATGATGATTGGCTAAACAGCATGGCATTGCATAATTCACATATATAATGCCTTTGCAACAAGATAGCATTGTATAATTCACATATATAATGTCTTGCAACAAGATGGCAATGCATAATTCACATATATGGTAATTAGACACTGAACAGGTGGCATTCACACAAAGCATGTCTAAACTAATCAAATGACATAGCAATGCCAGACACCATACGCACGATATGAGCAACATAACCCTGCCAAGTTAGAGCATACACCTCGGGGGGGAATAGGACTGGTCATCTGTCTCTGAATCCTCCTCTAAGGAGCTATCCGTAACCAGCGAGATATGCGCTTCGTCAGATAGCATAGTCTGCTCTGAAGACCTTGTTTTCACTCCAGAATTTGCCATCACCGTGTCAAATGGCTGATGCACACGAAGAGCAGTTGAATGTACTAACATTGTTGACAAATGTAATATGTAACGGAAAAAAAGGATGGCCTGATATAATTTACATATCAGATGACTGGCTAAGCAGGATGGCATTGCAAAATTCACATATATGATGCCTGGCTAAACAAGATGGCGTTGCATAATTCACATAAACAGTGAATAAACTAAACAGATGGCATTCGCACAAAGGATGTCTAAACTAAGCAGATGACATATTTGATGTATAAAGTAAGCAATGCAAGACACCATATGCATGATATAGCCAACATCAGCATGCCAAGTTAGAGCGAAGACCTCAGGTGGTAAATAGGAGTTGTCTTGTCCTTCCGAATCCCCCTCAGAACAGTTATCTTCCTCTCGATTACAATCCGAAATGAGTGGAGGGGGGCTGCCTTTGCGCCTACTATGGAGCGACGTCTGCATGAAATTTTATTACCACACAAGGCTCGTCTCTTTTGCTCTACATGTTCAGTTCCATTGTTTACAATAACTGTCATGCATAGGAATAAAACATAGTGAGATTATGTAAGGAGTGCATGCAGAAATCCAGAGTGATGGTAGCAACCTGTGGATAGACCCAAAACCAATAATAGCAGGCAGATAATGGCTTCAGTTAAAAAATACAGATAATGGCTTCTTTACTGTTTGTTTCCCACCCAACATGAAACTCATAGTAGACACCGGAGATTAACCAGATAGTAGATAGATACTATTGATAGCGGCCCCGATATGTACCCCACAACCATTTAAAAACTCAAGTTTGACCATTAGTTTGGAGCTGACTCAGAGTCTAATCGGTGAACAGGACGATAAAGTAGCATGTAATATTAAGCGATGCATAACGTAAGCAGACACGAAAGAGTGCGACCTCTCTTGCGGATCCGTGTAGTCCTCGAGGTCATCTGCTCGGTTGATGATGGTAATGCAGTTTTCATGGCTGCCAGCGGCGGGGAAGAAGATCTGAGGCGGCGAAAGACAGTCTGGAGGCCGGATCCCTGTTGTGCTGGACCCTTCTATCGTTGGAGCAACTGAGCTGGGGTGGACGACGGTGCAGCAGGAGTGGGACAAACCACGCAAGGTTTTCTTTGACGACTATCTGTAAGAGAATAATTCTGTAAGGGCTCGTTTGAATTGGAGGATTCCAACAATGCAGGGATAGGAAATAGACAGGAATAGGATAGGAATGCACGTGCAAAACAGAGAATTTAAAAACACAGGATTTCTGCCAATCTGGGTGTTTGATTCACAACAATTGGAAGATCACAGGATGCAAAGAAGCATGGCGAGATTAAGTCAAACCACAAGAAAATGTACGGTTATAATGCTATTATGCTACTATCTCTTAGTCTTGTGCTTCATGAATAGGAATTTGAAAAGGAGGACAAGTGAAAATTAAAATTCCTACGTTTTTTCTTTCAAGGAGACACTAAAGGAACAAATCCGTGTGCTCAGTGGACAATATATATAACATGTAGAGTAAAAAAGAGATGCAACAAGTGTACAACCTCTTTGGCGAAGCCATGTCGATCTCAGCGTGATTGGGTTGGCCGGTGAGGATGCTCCGGCTGACTTTGCTGTCGGAGGAGGGGAAGAAGATCTTAGGCGTCTGGAGATGGAGCCCGAGGTACTGCTCCGCTGTGATGGAGGGTTTCGTCGTTGGAGCAGCTCCGGTGAGTTGTACGACGCCGAGGCTGAAGCAGGACAAGAGAGACAACGAACAACGTTAACCTGAGTGGAATTCTAATAGCATCTCCAGTACATGACATAAAATACATAACCACAAAGTGCTAGATGTAAAATACATCAGCCGCTCATCTCTGAACTTAACTGTCGAAACAGAACTTAACTGTCGAAACTGAACTTAACTGTCGAAACTGAACTTAACTGTCGAAATTGAATTTTGCTGTCGAAACTGAACGCATTAGCAAGGTGAGGCTACACGTCGGTCGACTGACTATTTCATCTCTGGTCAGTCGATTTTGCAGCCGTTGGATACGAAATCAAGGGCCTGCGGTTCATCTTCAACCTCCACCCCCCTGAGCCGCCAGCCACCACCGGCCAAACAGCAGCCCCCCGCCGCCCGCGGCCGGTGGTGCGCCGCCCCACCCGCCCCGAAAACACTCCCCACCGTCGGTCCGCCGCCGCCCCGGCCATCCCTCTAGGCCCCCCCGTGGCGAGCTTTTTCTCTGGCGATCCCCACGCCACCGCCCCGCCTGCGACCACTGCCCCCATCCTGAACCCTAAGATAGATAGTGGGGTACCACTCCGGCGAGCCC
>NC_057796.1:197038643-197040266 GCF_018294505.1 Triticum aestivum | reverse complement strand
CCCCTGAAAATCGACTGACCCAAAAGTCGATTCAGTCGACTGAAGTGTAGCTAAATCGGAGCAGCATCGCAAGCAAGAGCAAGACCGAGAGCAGCAGCGCGAGCAAGAGCAATAGCAAGAGCAGACCAGGCAGGGGACCAAGAGCAAGAGCAGAGCAGCAGCGCGAGCGAGAGCGAAAGCAGCAGCAGCTCCTACTGATGTGGACGTCGCCGCCGAGGGAGCGACGCCGTGGAGGAAGTGGCCGGCGACGCCGCCGTGGATGGAGTCGCGCCGTGTCGGCTCGGGACCGAGCGCCGGCAGCACCGTGAGATCGAATCAAGAAGAAAATGCGGCGATTAGTGTACAACCTCTTTGGTGGCGCCGATTAGGCCGCAGCTTCATCCGAGGAAACGATGATGATGATGATGATGCTCTTCCGGTGATGCAGGTGAAGACGGTGGTGTGGGAATGGAGGTGGCGCGACAGATGAGGGGAACGTCTAGGCAGCTCCTTGGAGGTGGAGGACGGGGTGGCTGAACCGGCGGGACGATGAGATCGACGACGGATCCTCATCCGGTACGGTGGATGAGGGACGTCGAGGTGTTGCTGTGGACGACATCGTCGGGGAAGAGGCTCCGGCTGGGTGGCGGACGGAGCAGGGTGTGGGGTTTCGTCGCGGGTTTTCGCGGCCTTGGTGTACGAATGGCTGGGTGGATGGGATGGCAGTGGGGAAGCATGGCTTAGAGACGCGCTTGTTCGAAATGTGGGGTAAGTTACGAAAGTACCCCCACCGATTTGAGGCGGTTCTTTTGGTTCAGGGGTACCTCGGGCATTTCGCGTGTCGGGATTTCACAGGAGGTGGGAGTTTTCGCGCGCGTTGTAATTTCGGAATAGCAAGGCACGGGTTGAGATGGAGGGAGTTGTCGGAGCACAACGAGACAAAGATATATCTTAAATATTTCGGGCTAACAAGGCGCGGGTTGAAATTTCCGGACAAGCCTAACATGTACTGTACCAAATCAATGCGCACTACAAATGTCATTCAAAACTTTGAATTCATGTTATGTTCAATTAAAATATTTCGCTACGTGTATAATGCATGCAACCTACTACTCAAATGAACGTTTAGTGAATTCCAAACATATATACTACCGCTTCAATATAAACTAAATTTGAATTCGTTTCTCTATTTGAATAAGATCTAAAGTAATGATTGTTGTGAAGTCAAAGCATTTGAATTCGTTTCTCTGTTTTAATAAGATCTACAATCATCATTATTGTCAAGTTAAACCATCGTTTGTGTATTATCTTCACAGCACACCACATGATTAGTCTCGAGTTACATATGAACTATGTGTACTATATGAACTCGAACTAGATTTTTTGAATCCACTTTATTTTGATTTCAAATCACATTACATTTCTAGCTCTAGCTAGATCTTCATAATCTAAACCATGTCTCATATGTATAATGTGTTTATCACATTATGTATGGTGCCCCGCCCCCTACGCCTACAAGTATTTAGATGTGAGTTGCAAACACCACACATTACCACAAATTCAAATAAAATGTGAGAATGTTCGATATATAGTATTGTTTAGATTGTTTGATATTTAGTTGTAAGCTGCAAACGCCACACATTA
>NC_057796.1:197037521-197038577 GCF_018294505.1 Triticum aestivum | reverse complement strand
TTTAGCTGTGAGTTGCAAACGCCATGCATTATCACATTATGGTATAACATGTGCACAGCACGTGTATCACCGCTATATTCATGCATGCAATGTTTAAAACACTATGATCTCCTATTCAAATATATGAATCCGCTTTCATATCAAATTATGATCTTTGTTAGTCTCTTACACCCACACAATCCTCTAACCTTTGTAGCTACCACTAACTTTCTCTCGTGCATGCACACGCCCTCCTCGCCCTCCCCCTCCCTCGGCATTCTATCCACCGGGCACATTCATTTTTTTCTTTAGGTCGTTCTCCCAGAGTCTCCACAACTCCTTTCCGACACACACCGATCGATAAACCTCTCCAGCGATGCCTGCCTACAACATACACACACACCTTCAATCTCCTCCTTTATGTGTCCTTGCCTCGTGTCTCTCATACGGTCAGACATACGTGTAAACTCTCGCCCCTGTTTTCATCGATCTCACAACCGCACACTCCTCCCCCTATCTAGCTAGTAGTTGGGCCTCTCGCACCACCTCCTAGCTCCATTCTCTCTGTCTATCCGTCTCGCTGGGCCTTATTTACCTCTAACAAATGGACGTACACCGACTGATCTCTCGCTATACATATAGCTAGCTAGGTCCTTATAACTCGTTTTTACCCACACGTCAATCGATCTACCTCATTAGTTGTGTCTCTCCCTTCCTCCGACAAACAACAATTGATCTACCGATCTAGTTAGGTTTGCTTACCAAACACATGGTTCCCCTTCATCATCCATGGATGCGTCCCGACAGATCTATCACGCACAGGCACACACAGAAACACATCCCCACTCTTATTGATAACATTGCAGTTCCACCCTCAGTTTGTCTAGTAGGCCTCTCCCACCATCTTCGAGAAGCAACTCCATCACCCATCCAGCACTCTACCCCTCTCCCTCCCTCCCTCTCTCCTCTCTCTCTGTGCCATCATATTTCCCGTCCTTCAGTTATGTATGGATGTCGACCGATCTCCCTCAAGACATAGCTGGGTCTCTCCTTCTCAACACATATACGAGTCGTTCT